>NC_069500.1:838131069-838171069 GCF_027579735.1 Bombina bombina
TATGTGTGTATATATGTATATATGTGTGTATATATGCATTTACAGACATATATACATGTATTATCAGCATGTTATTTTAATACATCATGAGCCTCTTTCATTTGTTTTTAACCCATTCAAATACCTTTATGTGACCTTGGAAGGGGATATTATAATTTATTCATCATTACTCAAGGTATCTTTAATTTGTTTTTTATATTTCTGGTAATTAATAAAAGAGTGATTTGCACTAAAATGTGTCTACATTTGTTTAAGACATGAACCTCCAATGTCCAACACAAAAGGCATATCACTACTTGAAATGTTAATAACATCTATTTCTGAATAGAACCATTTTCAGGACAATAACATAAAAACAAAATTTATGCTTACCTGATAAATGTATTTCTTTCTTAACACGGTGAGTCCACGGGATCATCAATTACTGTTGGGAATATAACTCCTGGCCAGCAGGAGGAGGCAAAGAGCACCACAGCAAAGCTGTTTAAGGGACACTGAACGCAATTTTTTTCTTTTGTGATTCAGATAGAGCATGTAGTTTTAAACAATTTCCCAATTTACTTCTATTATCTAATTTGCTCAATTCTTTAGATATCCTTTGTTGAAGAGATAGCAACGCACATGTGTGAGCCAATCACACAAGGCCTCTAGGTGCAGCAACCAATCAGCAGCTACTGAGCATATCTACATATGCTTTTCAGCAAGTGATATCAAGAGAATGAAGCAAATTAGATAATAGAAGTAAATTAGAAAGTTGTTTAAAATGACATGCTCTTTCTACATCACGAAAGAAAAAAATTGGCTTTCATGTCCCTTTAAGTATCACTTCCCTTCCCACAAACCCCAGCCATTCGACCGAAGGAAAGGAGAGAAAGGAAATAACACAAGGTGCAGAGGTGCCTGAGGGTTATATAACAAAAACTGTCTGGGACAAAAAAAAAAAAAGGGTGGGCCGTGGACTCACTGTGTCAAGAAAGAAATACATTTATCAGGTAAGCATAAATGTTGTTTTCTTTCTAATGACACGGTGAGTCCAAGGGTTCATCAATTACTGTTGGGAATTAATACCCAAGCTACAGGACACAGATGATAAGGGAGGGACAACACAGGTAACCTAAACAGAAGGCACCACTGCTTGAAGAACCTTTCTCCCAAAAGAAACCTCAGCCGAGGCAAAAGTGTCAAATTTATAGAATTTAGAAAAAGTGTGCAAAGAAGACCAAGTCGCAGTCTTACAGATCTGCTCCACAGAGGCTCATTCTTGAAGGTCCAATAGGAAGACACCGCTTTGGTGGAATAAGCTGTAATTCTCTCAGGAGGCTGCTGTCCAGCAGTCTCATATGCTAAACGAATAATGCTTCTCAACCAGAGAGAAAGAGAAGTGGCAGTAGCTTTCTGACCCTTACGTTTACCAGAAAAGCAAACAAACAAAGTTTAGAAACTCTCAGAGCAGAAGAAATAGCAGTAAGAAACAAAAAACTCCCCAAGATAAAAGTTAATATCGAAGGGAAGCGTAGGCTCAACGGAGCCTGCAGGAAAACCTTAAGAACAAGATTTTAATTCAGGCCTGATCCTGACCAGGCCTGGCCAAGGATTGAACAACCGGCACGTCCGCCAGGCGTATGAGCAGCTGAGTGGATATCGCAGAATCTGACCTTTGAGGGAAGATAACCCTTCTCAAGGCCTTCCTGGAGAAAAGACAAGATCCTCAGGATCCCGACCTTACTCCAAAAATCCTTTGGACTCACATCAATAAGGATATTTACGCCATATCTTATGGAAAATCTTTCAAGGGACTGGCTAGCGAGTCTGAACCATGATATCAATGACCAACGCTAAAACTCACGCTTAGTTAAATCAAGCGCTCAAACTCCAAACAGAAGATTCAGAGAAGATATGAGGATAAAGGAAGGGGCCCTGAGGTAGAAGGACCCTCCTCAGAGGCAATCTCCAAAGTGAAACAGACTAATCTCTACTAAGTCTGCACACCAGGACCTGCGGAGTCACGCAGGAGCTGAGAATCACTGACGCTCTCTCCTACTTAATACGAGCAATAACTCGTGGAAGGAGAGTAACAGAGAAAAACAGGTAAGTCAACCTGAAGACTCAAAACAATCGCCAGAGCCTCCATTAGATCCACTTGTGGATCCCTGTTCCTGAACCGCACCTCGGAGCTTGGAATTCTGCCGAGATGCTCTCAACCCAGCTCCGCACTCCCCCTTTTGAGGGTCAGGCTGCAAAACACCTCTGGATGAAGCACCCACTCCCCAGAAGGAAGTCTGTCTGCTAATGGGCATCCAGCACAGCAGCTGGATTCTAACCCATAACGATTGATTTGCAAAAAACGTAGCTAACAACCGGGCTACATTGGCTGCTTTCAATACCGCTTCCGTTGTCCACACCTGGAATGAGGATGGCATTGTGGGCTTTCACCCACTGAACCATCCAAGTCACCTCCTCTATGGCTTAAGGAACTCCGAGTACCTCCCAGATGGTTGATGCAACCATTGAGGTGACATTGACCTACTGGAAACAAGTTAAGAGTACTCAAGCCAAGCCTCCAACCCTGAGTCTTTTAAAGGTCAGGGAAGCAAGCTGCTCCTAAGGGCTGAGTGAGGATCTGAGCCTGCAGCTCAGTTTTAGCTCTATAATGTAGAGCCTCAAAAATTATTTAAAAACTCATAGTTGTTCCTCTCCATGGAAATCTTTAGTGAAAGGCGAAAGATTTATTCGATCTGAAGAGAAACCAGGGTATGCTTACTACACTGTGTGCTTGTGTTGAGCCACAATCAGTTCTGAAACCAGTCCCAGACTGCAACCCAGTCCATCAGGCTGACGCCCATCCGACGCACTCGCCCTAGGATGAATACTCCCCACTACGGGAGAGAGAGATTAATCCCGATCTATCCTTTGTGTCCTCCATTTTATGGAGAATAACAAGGGAATGATGTCCATGGATCATCAAACCAATTCCCTTCATTACTCTTCTTTAAATAGGCTTTCCCTGTAGTCAGAGCATTTACCAACTGATCTACCTCACCGGCCTAACTAGAGCCGCTAGAAAAGATAAAGGAGACACAACTTCAGCTAAATCCAAAACTTACAACCTCTGGTTGCAAAGTGGGAGCTATCTACCAGACCACAATAACTCCTTGTTGACCGGGCAGAAGAATTAAAAACTAGAGTGTTAACTATTCTCCCAAATACTCTTGTAGAGAGAGGAAGGAATTAATATTTGATTATCTGATGTCAGAAAGTTCTCCTAATAGAGAATCTATCAAGGTCCTCAATAAATTATCATAGACAGAACAAGATAAACCCATCTCCAGATTTAATTCCCAATCATGGGAAAATATATTGGGCAAGATCTCCGGAAAAGAGAAATTGTTCGAAAAAAGGATGACACATGAACCAAATCAGTTCAGAAGGCACTGCAATATCCCAAGACAAAAAGGTATTTCAAGGATGATGAAACTCAGACCCTTGACAGAGTTTAAAGAGAACAATAAAACCCATCCTTCAGGTCTGTATGTTATAAAAAAAAATCTCTCAAACTAAAAAAATAGTTAGAAGGGCAAAACCTGAGCAACTTGAGGTAATATCTAGATCCCTTTCCCAGACTGGGACTGGGATTATCACTCCTAGATTGCAGATACTCCAAAAGGAGAAACTGTCTCTGAGAGGAATACTAAAGTTGGTTGGATCGCATAAAGACGAAAAGGCGTGGATCTAGAGGAACATAGGAATTGAATCTGCCACTGCAGAACTATGAGGCCTAGTTGGAATCTGCTGACCAGAATCTCAGTCACAGTGCCCACGGCCTATCACAACAAACTGGAAAACAAGGCATTGCTCCTAATAAACCTCCAGCTTTTTATCACATGGATCCGTAAGGAGCAGCTACCTCCCATAGAGATTGAAGTACTCTGTGCCATAGCAGCACAGTCCACTAGGGCCTATGGGAGACAAGTATCCCTATATATTCCTGTGAAAATATCTGCAGCCCGTCTATAGACACTTCCTCATAAGAAGGAACATTATAGTGGACCTATCCAGGGTTGACAACGACAAGCTTATCGATGTCGTCTAAGTAGCTAATACCTCCTTTAACAGTACACAAGGTGAATAAGCATACATCTGAAGGATACCACTTCGGCATCACACGAAGGAATTATATCGTCCGCATCTTAGATTCTACCCTCTCTTCTTACTCGATTTAGGGAGTAGCAGAAGCAGAAAGCTTACTATCTGGAAATTTTAAAGTCCTCAGATAAAACCACAGATATAGCAGAGGATACCTGAGCTGCAGAGTCTGTAGGCAAACATACTCCCCCAGAAAATTGAGAGGAAATGCAGGGCACTGCATGTGACACCAGTGAAACTTGGGATGCTAAAGGAGAAGCTGTTCTGAGCAGCAGCATCCAAGGAGAAATTGTGCTCAGAGGTTAAAATATATCAAATTTTTGCCACAAAGCAACCCATGCTTAGAAATAACACAGTGACACCCCCTGTCCTGTTTAATATATTATAACTGTCAGGAAGGAATAAGTGACAGCTGTATGTTGTACACAAAAAAACCTCAAATCATCCTATCTACATAGGAACAGTATTCTGTTGTATTAAAGCATTCAAACAGACTTAAGCCCAGAAAGGTTGAGAGCACAGCAGACTTAACCCCTTATAGGCTGGTAGCACTATAGGCTGGAGTTTAATAAAATATAATTAATATATAGTGGCAATTTATAGTGGCAACATATATGATAAGATAAAGCATGGGATAGGGCTTCCTGAAAAAAAGCCCTTCACAATGACAAGAGCTGCGTGATTATAGAAAAAAGAAAACGGCTGTATTTGACATGATCAGCAGTTGAGCGACTCACTAGTTAATAGTAGGTGCGCAGCATTAGCTGGTCCTTGCATTGCATGAACCCCCAGGTTATGCAAGAGGAATCGCACAACACCTCGCTCCGTTTTTAAGGAGGCAAAGGGGCGTGGCCAATGACCGGCTAAGAAAGAGAGCCGAAAATGGCGATTCCCTGCCACAACTAAAGGAAGGAGGCGGAACTCGTTCAGAGGGGACAGAGATGAAGGGCGCAGCATAATTGACCTTGTTCCTCATCCTGTCATAGCCACCATTGAATGTAACTGCTCCGTTGGTCAGATACAGAGAGTGACCGGGCAGAAGCAATTAAAAACATAAACACAAGAAAAAAAATAAGAAATCTTGAAAGAAGCCCCACACTGCGCTGCTCAGCATTTAAAGAGAGCGCTCTTTCTTATAAAAAGCATTCTTGCATATTCCCAAGTCTGTATAGCAGGAATAAGTACCCTTTTAACATAAAAACAGGATGTTTAGGAAAACACATGAGCAACACTGCATTCGATTTGCCCAGAAATGTGCCATTAATGTGCCCTAATGAGTCAATGTAACGTAATCAGGGAATACTCTATAAAGTATTATCCCCTAGTCTCCTGGTCACCTGTGCCTGCATCCTGCCTAAAATATCCTTACCAAGGATATATACATGTCCCAAGTATTGCAGTCTATTTTCTGAAGTTCAAGTCCCCCCAAATTATAGATGACTGAGCACTTACCTGCATCTAGCCATTCGGCAGGGGGACAGCCTATCCAGCGTGAGAGGATGTCGCTCCTCACAGAGGCCTGTAGAAAAAAGTAAGACAGAGCAACTCTACTCAGGCTTTCTATACCAAGACAGCATAATGTTAGGAAAACGCAGTGAGGCCCACTTCACAAGTTACCAACTGCTTAAAAGCTACCACAGCCCTCCTGAAGAGACTAACGTGGAGTACAGCTATACCCAATTGTGATGTAAGATCAGAGCAATCCTGCCCCGGCTTCAAAACAAAAAAATCTTGATAGGAGAAATCTTTATCAGACACCTAATTACTTCACCTCCTCCTTGCACTAGAGGCAAAGAGAATGACTGGGGTTTGTGGGAAGGGAAGTGATACTTAACAGCTTTGCTGTGGTACTCTTTGCCTCCTCCTGCTGACCAGGAATGATATTCCCAACAGTAATTGATGATCCTGTGGAGTCACTGTGTCATTAGAAAGAAAAAACATAATTAATGAGAGACCCCTGCCTAGAACAAATCTTTTGTTGATTCAACAAATGTGCCTAAGTTCAAATCCCCCACAATTGTTTTTTTTTAAGAAATACCTGAGAAAGATATCTGAGCTAGAGGATAACTATAGCTTTCTGATTTGCATTTAACACACTCTGATATTTGTGTTGTTCAAATGAATATAAACATGACACAAACACAGAAGGAGACCCTAGATCTATAGTGCAGGACCACTTTACTAAGCTCTAAAACATTTGTAAAAAGGAAGAACTTCCAACGAGACCTCCTTCTCTGTGATTTAATATATAGATCTAAAAAAGTACAACTATTGAAAAAAATCAGGTTTCATGTCAAACCATGCAAACATAACCACTTCCAAACTGAGTACCAACAAATCCAGCATCATGCAATGTGTAATGGCTAGGGATCATAGTCCACTGGGATGGTCTGGGAAATAGGCCAAATATGTGTGCAATATAATTCTCACGATATGCAGTAACCATCCAGTTCTGCTGATGTGGCTTACTAAGTTATAAGTGCAGATAAGAAGTCACAAAAAATAAAATGTATGCTTACCTGATAAATTAATTTCCTTTTTGGCAGTGAGAGTCCACAAGAACAATCATAACCTATGGGAAATACTATTCCTGGCCACCAGGAGGAGTAAAAGACACCCCAAAAAAAAACTACAAATATACCTCCAACTTCCCCTACCCTCCAGTAGTTTAGCCAAGAATAAGGAAAAGTGAAGAGAGATACAAGGGGTACAGAGGTGCAAAAAAACAACTGCAACCACTACATATTAGCATTTGGGTGGGGTTGTGGACTGTCACTGCCAAGAAGGAAATTAATTTATCAGGTAAGCATAAATTTTATTTTCCTTCTATTGGCAGTGAGAGTCTACGAGAACATTCATAACCTATGGGAAAACAATAACCAAGCTGTGGAGTTAACAAATGTTCGAAAGGGAAAAAGTAAGGGAGGCAGTCCTAAGTACTAGGCACCACCGCTTGTAGAACCCTTCTCCCAAAGGATGCCTCCGCTGAGGCAAAAACATCCAAATTTGTAGAACTTTGTGAAAGTGTGTAATGAAGACCATGTTGCAGCTTTGCAGATCTGCTCAACTGTGGCCTCATTCTTGAAGGCCCAAGAAGTAGACACCGCACAGGTAGAATTTTTCCCATGATTCTCGAAGGGAACTCCTGACCTGCTTCCCCGTAGGCCGTAGTGATCACACGTCTCAACCAAAAGGAAACAGTAACAGTTGAGGCATTTTGCCCTTTGCACTTGCCAGTATACAGGATGAACCTAGAGGCAGAACTTTTTTTTATTTTCTGCAATGAGATTTGTTTAGTCAAAATGTTTCTGCAGTGTATAAGTGAGGAGCCGGTGTTGCAGTGTTTTTTTATTTTACTCAGTGTGCATGAGGACAGGTTCATGTTAAGCCTCCATGATGTCTGATGTACGTTCCCACTGTGTCAGTCTGCCTGGGAACCTGCTCTACTGTACTGCTGGGGTCAACATGCTTATTTTGGAGGGTCTGCTGCTCCATGCTTATACTGCTGATGTATAATATATGCTTCCTAAAGGATGGCACTTAGAAATTAGTATATACAGTATATATATATATATATATATATATATATATATATATATATATATATATATATATATATATATATACTGTATATTATTTATTTATGTATTACAACCTCAGAGTTGATTCCAGTAAAGAGATCTTTAAAAAAGAACACCGGAAGAACAAATAATATAATACACACCCATTTAAATATTTTTTCTTTGTTGTGCATTGCAAAGGCTGAAGCTTTCTCTAATAAGTTAATGGGATATACACAGTATTCTGAAAATGGCCTAATAAGGGTCCACAACTCCATTTTCACAATACTGTGCATATCCAAATAACTTATTTGGCAAAGTTTTAGCCTCTGTGACACATATACACACATACACACACACACACACATACATACATACATACACACACACACATACATATACATTAACACACATACACACACACATTTATTAAAGAACAAAACAAATCTGGCTCCTAAGTATTTTGGTTGGCTCTTAGACATAGAATAAAATGTGTTAAGCCCTGACCTTTTCTGCAATGTGCTGTTACCCTGTACCACACTGGAATTCAGGAAGGGGGAGGAAATTGAAGAGAGAGGAACATAGTAAATATTTACATTGAGATAGAACGGAACAGTGGCACATACAGGTAGAAATTAAAAGTGCAGGCAAAAAAAATATTTTAACTGACACTGTCATTCTTTCTGCAGACATAGCGCATTTTCTGCGATGAGATCGCAGATCGCACAGAGTTCTGCCTTGGGGAGGATGAACAAGAAAGAAGATTGCTCAAACTCCTTAGTAGCGTGAAGGAACTTCAGCGCTCTGACCACATCCAAATTAGGACAAAGAGAAGGAACCACAATCTCCTGGTTAATGTTATAAGTATTCACCACCTTAGGTAAAAAGCCTCGTACCTCGGGAGCTTGGCATTCTTTCGAGATGTCATGAGATCCAGATCCGGCTGTCCCCATTTGAGAATCAAGATGGAAAACACCTCCGGATGGAGTTCCCACTCCCCCGGGTGAAAAGTCTATCTGCTCAGAAAATCCACTTCCCTATTGTCCACTCCTGGAATGTGGATCGCAGATAGACAGCAGCTGTGGGTCTCAGCCACCTGAATAATCTTGGCTACCTCTGTCATGGCCAAGGAATTCCATGTTCCTCCCAGATGGTTGATGTAAGCCACTGAAATTAGGTTGTCCGACTGGAACCTGATAAACCGGGCTAATGCTAATTGAGGCCAGGCCAGAAGAGCATTGAAAATTGCCCTCAGTTCTAGGATGTTTATGGGGAGAGCAGACTCCTCCTGAGTCCATGTACCCTGAGCCTTTAGTGAGCCCAAGACAGCTCCCCATTCCAGCAGGCTGGCATCCGTTGTCGCAATCACCCAGGTGGGTCTGCGGAAGCAGGTTCCCTGGGAGAGATGATCCTAAGACAGCCACTGAGGAAGAGAGTTCTTGTTGCCTGATCCAGCAGAATTCACGGAGAGAGGTCCGCATAATCCCCGTTCCATTGCCTGAGCATGCATAACTGCTGAGGTCTGAGGTGGAAACGGGCAAACGGAATGATGTCCATGGCGGCTACCATCAAACCGATCACCTCCATGCATTGAGCCACTGACGGCCGAGGAGAGGACTGAAGGTTGAAGATCTTTGATTTCCTGACCTCTGTCAGAAATATTTTCATTGATAGGGAATCTATTATGGTTCCCAGGAACACTACAATTGTAGCTGGAATTAAGGAACTCTTTCCCAAATTCACCTTCCATCCGAGAGAACGCAGAAAGGATAATAACATCTCCATGTGGGAGTTTGCTTGTTGAAAGGATGGCGCCTGAACCAGAATGTCGTCCAGATAAGGCGCCACTGCAATGCCCTGCAACCAGAGCACCGAATGGAAGAGCCACAAACTGGAAGTGTTTGTCTAGAAAAGCGAACCTCAGAAACGTGTGATGATCCCTGTGGATAGGAACATGCATGTACGCATCCTTTAAATCTACAGTTGTCATGATTTGACCCTCTTGAACCAAGGGATGAATGGAACGAATAGTTTCCATCTTTAAGGACGGTACTCTGAGGAACTCTTGAGATCTAAAATTGGTCTGAAAAATTCCCTCTTTTTTGGGAACCACAAACAGATTGGAGTAAAAACCCAGACCCAGTTCCTGCATTGGAACAGGAACTATCACTCCCAGAGTGGAAAGGTCTCGAACACAGTGTAAGAACGTCTCTCTTTTTATCTGGTCTACAGATAATCTTAAGAGCAGAAGCCTGCCCCTGGGAGGAAAAGTCTTGAACTCCAGTTTGTAACCTTGGGACACGATGTCCACCGCCCAGGGATCCGGAACATCCCAAACCGAGGCCTGAGCGAAAAGGGTGAGTCTGCCCCCCACAAGATCCGGTCCCGGATCGGGGGCAGACCCTTCATGCTGACTTTGAGTCATTAACGGGCTTCTTAGATTGCTTCCTCTTGTTCCATGACTGGTTGGTCCTCCAGGAAGTTTTGGACTGATCTTGCTTGGCAGAGAGAGAGGAAGGCTTACCTTTGAAGTTTCGAAAGGAACGAAAATTACTCTGACGTCCCTTTTGTTTATTCCTCTTATCCTGAGGGAGGAAATTACCCTTTCCCCCCGTAATGTCAGAAATAATTTCAGCCAAGCTTGGCCCAAACAAGGTCTTACCCTTGTAGGGAATCGCCAAAAGCTTAGACTTAGATGAAACATCTGCAGACCAGGATTCCAACCATAAGGCTCTGCGGCCAGAACGGCAGAACCTGAAATCTTTGCTCCCAGCTTGATAACCTGTAGGGAGGCATCCGTAATAAAAGAATTGACCAACTTAAGGGCCTTGATCCTGCCTTGAATCTCTTCAAGGGGAGTGTCTGTCTGAATAGAATCAGACAATGCATCAAACCAGTTTGTCGCCGCACTAGTGACGGTAGCAATACACACCATTGTAAACCCTGGTGTACATACATCTTTTTGAGCAACTCCTCCAACTTCTTATCCATAGGATCCTTAAAGGAACAACTATCCACTATGGGAATAGTGGTTCTCCTAGCCAAAGTGGAAATTGCCCCTTACACCTTGGGAACCGGCTGCCAAGACTCCCTGATAGAGTCAGCAATAGGAAACATCTTCTTAAAAATAGTGGATGGAGAAAAAGGGATACCAGGTCTCTCTTATTCCCTAGCAATAATCTCTGTAGCCCGATCTGGTACAGGGAAAACCTCCACCATGGAAGGTACATCAAAATAGTTCTGGCTTTGTCGGCCAGTCTGTTGATATTTTCTAAAAAAGGGGGCAGACCTGCAAAGTGCCAGCGAGTGGTGATGTGTCTATAATAGGATATAATGGGGAGTGATAAGTCAGCTAAACATCACTGACATGGCAACTTGTTGGCACTTTCTGCAAGCGGGGTGTATTTAAAGTGTTTCAAAACAGCACAGTGCGCTGACTGAAACTAAACTCAGTTTAGTGTGGGAACACTTCAAAATAAGAAAAGAAGGATCAGGTGGATGAAGAAATAAGAAGATGGAAGAAGAGGACTACCGACATGAAGAAAGAAGAGGAGCACCGCCGGAGTCAAGTTAATGAGTAGAAACCCTGGTGTTTAGCTTTAGGATTATTATTTTTTAAAATTAGTTTTTTTACCCCTTTTAGGTTTTTTTCGTTTAGTGTTTTAATCCTAAAAGATCTGTTTCACCAAATGTTTTTTTCAGGGCAATCTTTTTTTAGGATAGGGATTTTTTTTTAGTTTAGGTCTTTTTTTTTGGGGGGGGGGGGGTTTATTTTTATGATAAAATGGGATTGTAGTATTTACTTAAAAAAAACAGAATTTATGTTTACCTGATAAATTACTTTCTCCAACGGTGTGTCCGGTCCACGGCGTCATCCTTACTTGTGGGATATTCTCTTCCCCAACAGGAAATGGCAAAGAGCCCAGCAAAGCTGGTCACATGATCCCTCCTAGGCTCCGCCTACCCCAGTCATTCGACCGACGTTAAGGAGGAATATTAGCATAGGAGAAACCATATGGTACCGTGGTGACTGTAGTTAAAGAAAATAAATTATCAGACCTGATTAAAAAACCAGGGCGGGCCGTGGACCGGACACACCGTTGGAGAAAGTAATTTATCAGGTAAACATAAATTCTGTTTTCTCCAACATAGGTGTGTCCGGTCCACGGCGTCATCCTTACTTGTGGGAACCAATACCAAAGCTTTAGGACACGGATGAAGGGAGGGAGCAAATCAGGTCACCTAAATGGAAGGCACCACGGCTTGCAAAACCTTTCTCCCAAAAATAGCCTCAGAAGAAGCAAAAGTATCAAACTTGTAAAATTTGGTAAAAGTGTGCAGTGAAGACCAAGTCGCTGCCCTACATATCTGATCAACAGAAGCCTCGTTCTTGAAGGCCCATGTGGAAGCCACAGCCCTAGTGGAATGAGCTGTGATTCTTTCGGGAGGCTGCCGCCCGGCAGTCTCGTAAGCCAATCTGATGATGCTTTTAATCCAAAAAGAGAGAGAGGTAGAAGTTGCTTTTTGACCTCTCCTTTTACCGGAATAAACAACAAACAAGGAAGATGTTTGTCTAAAATCCTTTGTAGCATCTAAATAGAATTTTAGAGCGCGAACAACATCCAAATTGTGCAACAAACGTTCCTTCTTTGAAACTGGTTTCGGACACAGAGAAGGTACGATAATCTCCTGGTTAATGTTTTTGTTAGAAACAACTTTTGGAAGAAAACCAGGTTTAGTACGTAAAACCACCTTATCTGCATGGAACACCAGATAAGGAGGAGAACACTGCAGAGCAGATAATTCTGAAACTCTTCTAGCAGAAGAAATTGCAACTAAAAACAAAACTTTCCAAGATAATAACTTAATATCAACGGAATGTAAGGGTTCAAACGGAACCCCCTGAAGAACTGAAAGAACTAAATTGAGACTCCAAGGAGGAGTCAAAGGTTTGTAAACAGGCTTAATTCTAACCAGAGCCTGAACAAAGGCTTGAACATCTGGCACAGCGGCCAGCTTTTTGTGAAGTAACACAGACAAGGCAGAAATCTGTCCCTTCAGGGAACTTGCAGATAATCCTTTTTCCAATCCTTCTTGAAGGAAGGATAGAATCCTAGGAATCTTAACCTTGTCCCAAGGGAATCCTTTAGATTCACACCAACAGATATATTTTTTCCAAATTTTGTGGTAAATCTTTCTAGTTACAGGCTTTCTGGCCTGAACAAGAGTATCGATAACAGAATCTGAGAACCCTCGCTTCGATAAGATCAAGCGTTCAATCTCCAAGCAGTCAGCTGGAGTGAAACCAGATTCGGATGTTCGAACGGACCCTGAACAAGAAGGTCTCGTCTCAAAGGTAGCTTCCAAGGTGGAGCCGATGACATATTCACCAGATCTGCATACCAAGTCCTGCGTGGCCACGCAGGAGCTATCAAGATCACCGACGCCCTCTCCTGATTGATCCTGGCTACCAGCCTGGGGATGAGAGGAAACGGCGGGAACACATAAGCTAGTTTGAAGGTCCAAGGTGCTACTAGTGCATCCACTAGAGCCGCCTTGGGATCCCTGGATCTGGACCCGTAGCAAGGAACTTTGCAGTTCTGACGAGAGGCCATCAGATCCATGTCTGGAATGCCCCACAGCTGAGTGACTTGGGCAAAGATTTCCGGATGGAGTTCCCACTCCCCCGGATGCAATGTCTGACGACTCAGAAAATCCGCTTCCCAATTTTCCACTCCTGGGATGTGGATAGCAGACAGGTGGCAGGAGTGAGACTCCGCCCATAGAATGATTTTGGTCACTTCTTCCATCGCCAGGGAACTCCTTGTTCCCCCCTGATGGTTGATGTACGCAACAGTTGTCATGTTGTCTGATTGAAACCGTATGAACTTGGCCCTCGCTAGCTGAGGCCAAGCCTTGAGAGCATTGAATATCGCTCCCAGTTCCAGAATATTTATCGGTAACAGAGATTCTTCCCGAGACCAAAGACCCTGAGCTTTCAGGGATCCCCAGACCGCGCCCCAGCCCATCAGACTGGCGTCGGTCGTGACAATGACCCACTCTGGTCTGCGGAATGTCATCCCTCGTGACAGGTTGTCCAGGGACAGCCACCAACGGAGTGAGTCTCTGGTCCTCTGATTTACTTGTATCTTCGGAGACAAGTCTGTATAGTCCCCATTCCACTGACTGAGCATGCACAGTTGTAACGGTCTTAGATGAATGCGCGCAAAAGGAACTATGTCCATTGCCGCTACCATCAACCCGATCACTTCCATGCACTGAGCTATGGAAGGAAGAGGAACGGAATGAAGTATCCGACAAGAGTCTAGAAGTTTTGTTTTTCTGGCCTCTGTCAGAAAAATCCTCATTTCTAAGGAGTCTATTATTGTTCCCAAGAAGGGAACCCTTGTTGACGGAGATAGAGAACTCTTTTCCACGTTCACTTTCCATCCGTGAGATCTGAGAAAGGCCAGGACAATGTCCGTGTGAGCCTTTGCTTGAGGAAGGGACGACGCTTGAATTAGAATGTCGTCCAAGTAAGGTACTACAGCAATGCCCCTTGGTCTTAGCACAGCTAGAAGGGACCCTAGTACCTTTGTGAAAATCCTTGGAGCAGTGGCTAATCCGAAAGGAAGCGCCACGAACTGGTAATGTTTGTCCAGGAATGCGAACCTCAGGAACCGATGATGTTCCTTGTGGATAGGAATATGTAGATACGCATCCTTTAAATCCACCGTGGTCATGAATTGACCTTCCTGGATGGAAGGAAGAATAGTTCGAATGGTTTCCATCTTGAACGATGGAACCTTGAGAAACTTGTTTAAGATCTTGAGATCTAAGATTGGTCTGAACGTTCCCTCTTTTTTGGGAACTATGAACAGATTGGAGTAGAATCCCATCCCTTGTTCTCTTAATGGAACAGGATGAATCACTCCCATTTTTAACAGGTCTTCTACACAATGTAAGAATGCCTGTCTTTTTATGTGGTCTGAAGACAACTGAGACCTGTGGAACCTCCCCCTTGGGGGAAGTCCCTTGAATTCCAGAAGATAACCTTGGTAGACTATTTCTAGCGCCCAAGGATCCAGAACATCTCTTGCCCAAGCCTGAGCGAAGAGAGAGAGTCTGCCCCCCACCAGATCCGGTCCCGGATCGGGGGCCAACATTTCATGCTGTCTTGGTAGCAGTGGCAGGTTTCTTGGCCTGCTTACCCTTGTTCCAGCCTTGCATTGGTCTCCAAGCTGGCTTGGCTTGAGAAGTATTACCCTCTTGCTTAGAGGACGTAGCACTTTGGGCTGGTCCGTTTCAACGAAAGGGACGAAAATTAGGTTTATTTTTTGCCTTGAAAGTCCGATCCTGAGGAAGGGCGTGGCCCTTACCCCCAGTGATATCAGAGATAATCTCTTTCAAGTCAGGGCCAAACAGCGTTTTCCCCTTGAAAGGAATGTTAAGTAGCTTGTTCTTGGAAGACGCATCAGCCGACCAAGATTTCAACCAAAGCGCTCTGCGCGCCACAATAGCAAACCCAGAATTCTTAGCCGCTAACCTAGCCAATTGCAAAGTGGCGTCTAGGGTGAAAGAATTAGCCAATTTAAGAGCATTGATTCTGTCCATAATCTCCTCATAAGGAGAAGAATCCCTATCGACCGCCTTTATCAGCTCATCGAACCAGAAACATGCGGCTGTAGCGACAGGGACAATGCATGAAATTGGTTGTAGAAGGTAACCCTGCTGAACAAACATCTTTTTAAGCAAACCTTCTAATTTTTTATCCATAGGATCTTTGAAAGCACAACTATCCTCTATGGGTATAGTGGTGCGTTTGTTTAAAGTGGAAACCGCTCCCTCGACCTTGGGGACTGTCTGCCATAAGTCCTTTCTGGGGTCGACCATAGGAAACAATTTTTTAATATGGGGGGAGGGACGAAAGGAATACCGGGCCTTTCCCATTCTTTATTAACAATGTCCGCCACCCGCTTGGGTATAGGAAAAGCTTCTGGGAGCCCCGGCACCTCTAGGAACTTGTCCATTTTACATAGTTTCTCTGGGATGACCAACTTGTCACAATCATCCAGAGTGGATAATACCTCCTTAAGCAGAATGCGGAGATGTTCCAACTTAAATTTAAATGCAATCACATCAGGTTCAGCTTGTTGAGAAATGTTCCCTGAATCAGTAATTTCTCCCTCAGACAAAACCTCCCTGGCCCCATCAGACTGGGTTAGGGGCCCTTCAGAAACATTATTATCAGCGTCGTCATGCTCTTCAGTATCTAAAACAGAGCAGTCGCGCTTACGCTGATAAGGGTTAATTTTGGCTAAAATGTTTTTGACAGAATTATCCATTACAGCCGTTAATTGTTGCATAGTAAGGAGTATTGGCGCGCTAGATGTACTAGGGGCCTCCTGAGTGGGCAAGACTCGTGTAGACGAAGGAGGGAATGATGCAGTACCATGCTTACTCCCCTCACTTGAGGAATCATCTTGGGCATCATTGTCATTGTCACATAAATCACATTTATTTAAATGAATAGGAATTCTGGCTTCCCCACATTCAGAACACAGTCTATCTGGTAGTTCAGACATGTTAAACAGGCATAAACTTGATAACAAAGTACAAAAAACGTTTTAAAATAAAACCGTTACTGTCACTTTAAATTTTAAACTGAACACACTTTATTACTGCAATTGCGAAAAAACATGAAGGAATTGTTCAAAATTCACCAAATTTTCACCACAGTGTCTTAAAGCCTTAAAAGTATTGCACACCAAATTTGGAAGCTTTAACTCTTAAAATAACGGAACCGGAGCCATTTTTTAACTTTAACCCCTTTACAGTCCCTGGTATCTGCTTTGCTGAGACCCAACCAAGCCCCAAGGGGAATACGATACCAAATGACGCCTTCAGAAAGTCTTTTCTAAGTATCAGAGCTCCTCTCACATGCGACTGCATGCCATGCCTCTCAAAAACAAGTGCGCAACACCGGCGCGAAAATGAGGCTCTGCCTATGCTTTGGGAAAGCCCCTAAAGAATAAGGTGTCTAAAACAGTGCCTGCCGATATTATATATCAAAATACCCAGATAAAATGATTCCTCAAGGCTAAATATGTGTTAATAATGAATCGATTTAGCCCAGAAAGAGTCTACAGTCTTAATAAGCCCTTTTTGAAGCCCTTATTTACGATCGTAATAAACATGGCTTACCGGATCCCATAGGGAAAATGACAGCTTCCAGCATTACATCGTCTTGTTAGAATGTGTCATACCTCAAGCAGCAAGAGACTGCTCACTGTTCCCCCAACTGAAGTTAATTGCTCTCAACAGTCCTGTGTGGAACAGCCATGGATTTTAGTGACGGTTGCTAAAATCATTTTCCTCATACAAACAGAAATCTTCATCTCTTTTCTGTTTCTGAGTAAATAGTACATACCAGCACTATTTTAAAATAACAAACTCTTGATTGAATAATAAAAACTACAGTTAAACACTAAAAAACTCTAAGCCATCTCCGTGGAGATGTTGCCTGTACAACGGCAAAGAGAATGACTGGGGTAGGCGGAGCCTAGGAGGGATCATGTGACCAGCTTTGCTGGGCTCTTTGCCATTTCCTGTTGGGGAAGAGAATATCCCACAAGTAAGGATGACGCCGTGGACCGGACACACCTATGTTGGAGAAAAGAGCTGTAACAATTTAAGGCAATGCCCAAATAAAGGCCTTCTAAAGGCTAATTCTTATAGTAAACGTTAGTTTAGTGTGTTTAATTTTGGGGTATTTTTTTTTTTTTTAAAAGGGTGGCCTTAGTTTTAGTATAGGTATATACTTTTTAGTAGTGCTGTTTTTTGTTTTCTGTAATGCTAGTCTTTTTTGTCATCAGCATCATTAGATGCAGACATTGTTAAACCAGCTTTATTGAGGAAGACTGCCGACTGATTTGCATTAGACTTCTCAATAAAGCTGGTTTAAAAATATCAACATCTAATTATTTATGGTTCAGTTAATTAATTTATCAAAAATAATTTGAATGTGACTTGTTATAACTATATTACAGCGATATAAATAAAGGTACCGTAGTTCTTTGAAATTAAACTACACTACCCATCATGCCTTACATATACAAACTACACCTCTGTGAGCGCATGCGTTTTAAAAGTGTCCAAGAATCTGAAAGGCAGATAGTAATTTGTGATGTGCTAGGATTGGAATGCGATGAGGCGGAGAAGTGCATGCACGTTGAGTATTTGCGGTCAGACAGCTGACCAAATGTCACTTCCATTTGCTGATATGATGGGGTCGATCCGATAAAAATCGTCAATATTTGCGCTGGTTTGGTATCCTATATACGGCGTAACTTAGAAGTTACGCGCGTATATTTCTGCCGTCGCCCGTAGTTTTTTGGGCCATAGGCAGGTATACCAAACCAGCGCAGTTTGGTATCCAATATACAGCGTAAGGACTTACGTGGCGAAAATGGAGAAATCTTACTCCATTTTCACCTCGCCACAAAAAGCAGCCGTAAGAAGCCTTACGCTGACTATTGGAGCCCCGTAACTGTCTAATCTACCTGCTAAATAAACCTAACACCTAACGCATGCGCAATGTCTATCTAGCTGTCACCCGCAATCTGCTAAATAAAACCTAACACCTAACGAATGCGCAATATCTATCTACCTGTCAACCGCGATCCCCCGTCGCAATCCCTAATAAAGTTATTAACCCCTAAACCGCCGCTCCAGGACCCCGCCGCCATCTACATAAACTAACCCCCTACTGTGAGCCCCTAAAACAGCCACCATATAACTGATCTATCCCCTAATGTGAACCCCTTACACCGCCGCCATCTACCTTATCTATCCCCTAATCTGACCCCTTACACCGCTGCCATCTACCTTATCTATCCCCTAATGTGAACCCCTTACACCGCTGCCATCTACCTTATCTATCCCCTAATCTGACCCCTTACACCGCCGCCACCTATATAAAAATTATTATCCCCTAATCTAATCCCCCTATACCGCCGCCAGCTATATTAATATTATTAACCCCTAATCTAATCCCCCTAAAGTAATAAACTCTATTACCAGCCCTTAAAAGGGCCTTTTGCGGGGCTTTGCCCCAAAGTAAACAGCTCTTTTGCCCTATAACCTGCCCTCCCTACACCGCCGCCACCTATATTAATAGTATTAACCCCTAATGTAAGCCCCTAACACCGCTGCCATCTCTATTATAATTATTAACCCCTAATTTAATCTACCTACCCCGCCGCCAGCTATATTATCTATATTAACCCTAAGTATATTATAGTTAATATAGTTATTACATTATATATATTAACTATATTAACCCTAATTATATTAGGGTTAATATAGTTAATATAGTTACTATAGTATTTATATTAACTATATTAACTCTATCTAACCCTAACTAAATTCTTATTAAATAAATCTAATTCATATTATAAACTAAAATATTCCTATTTAAATCTAAATACTTACCTATAAAATAAACCCTAAGATATCTACAATATAATTAATAATTACATTGTAGCTATGTTAGGGTTTATATTTATTTTACAGGTAAATTGTTAATTATTTTAACTAGGTATAATAGCTATTAAATAGTTATTAACTATTTAATATCTACCTAGTTAAAATAATTACCCAATTACCTGTAAAATAAATCCTAACCTAAGTTACAAATACACCTACACTATCAATAAATTAAATAAACTACAAA
Source organism: Bombina bombina (assembly GCF_027579735.1). Taxonomy (NCBI): domain Eukaryota; kingdom Metazoa; phylum Chordata; class Amphibia; order Anura; family Bombinatoridae; genus Bombina; species Bombina bombina. The sequence goes on from NC_069500.1 coordinate 838,150,507, forward strand.
TATCTATCTAAAAATACAATTAAATAAACTAAATTACAAAAAAAACAAAACACTAAATTACAAAAAATAAAAAAAAGATTACAAGATTTTTAAGCTAATTACACCTATTCTAAGCCCCCTAATAAAATAATAAAGCCCCCCAAAATAAAAAAAATTCCCTGCCCTATTCTAAATTAAAAAAAGTTCAAAGCTCTTTACCTTACCAGCCTTTAAAAGGGCCTTTTGTGGGGCATGCCCCAAAGAATTCAGCTCTTTTGCATTTAAATAAATATACAATACCCCCCCCAACATTACAACTCACCACCCACATACCCCTATTCTAAACCCACCCAAACCCCCCTTAAAAAAGCCTAACACTACCCCCCTGAAGATCTCCCTACCTTGTCTTCACCACACCGGGCCGAACTCCTCATCCGATCCGGGCGATGTCTTCCTCTCCTCTCTGTCTCCCCCCCTCCTCTCTCTCCCCCCCCTCTTCTCTCTCTCCCCCCCTACTCTCTCTCTCCCCTCCTCTACTCTCTCTCTCCCCTCCTCTCTCTCTCCCCTCCTCTCTCTCTCCCCTCTCTCTTTCCCCCTCTTTTGCTCTCTCTCTCCCCCCTCTCTTTTGTGCTCTCTCTCTCCCCCTCTCTTTTGTGATCTCTCTCTCTTCCCCTCTTTTGCTCTCTCTCTTTCCCCCCTCTCTTCAGCCAATCGGATTGAACTTGAATCTGATTGGCTGATTCAATCAGCCAATCAGATTTTTCTACCTTAATTCCGATTGGCTGATAGAATCCTATCAGCCAATCGGAATTCGGCGGACGCCATCTTGGATGACGTCATTTAAAGGTACCTCATTCGTCGTTCAGTCGTCGGCCGGGATGGATGCTCCGCGTTGGCGGAGCGAAGAAAGAAGATTGAAGATGCCGCCTGATGGAAGATGCTGCCGGAAGGAAGAAGACGTTGCTGCCGCTTGGAGAAAGACATCGCCGGGGTGAAGAATTCTTCTTTGCCGCTTGGAGGAAGACATCGCCGGGATGAAGAATTCTTCTTTGCCGCTTGGAGGAAGACATCGCCCGGATCGGATGAGAAGTTCGGCCCGGTGTGGTGAAGACAAGGTAGGGAGATCTTCAGGGGGGTAGTGTTAGGCTTTTTTAAGGGGGGTTTGGGTGGGTTTAGAATAGGGGTATGTGGGTGGTGGGTTGTAATGTTGGGGGGGGGTATTGTATATTTATTTAAATACAAAAGAGCTGAATTCTTTGGGGCATGCCCCACAAAAGGCCCTTTAAAGGGCTGGTAAGGTAAAGAGCTTTGAACTTTTTTTAATTTAGAATAGGGCAGGGAATTTTTTTTATTTTGGGGGGCTTTATTATTTTATTAGGGGGCTTAGAATAGGTGTAATTAGCTTAAAAATCTTGTAATCTTTTTTTTATTTTTTGTAATTTAGTGTTGTTTTTTTTGTAATTTAGTTTAGTTTATTTAATTGTATTTTTAGATAGATATTTGTAGTTTATTTAATTTATTGATAGTGTAGGTGTATTTGTAACTTAGGTTAGGATTTATTTTACAGGTAATTGGGTAATTATTTTAACTAGGTAGATATTAAATAGTTAATAACTATTTAATAGCTATTATACCTAGTTAAAATAATTAACAATTTACCTGTAAAATAAATATAAACCCTAACATAGCTACAATGTAATTATTAATTATATTGTAGCTATCTTAGGGTTTATTTTATAGGTAAGTATTTAGATTTAAATAGGAATATTTTAGTTTATAATATGAATTAGATTAATTTACTAACGCCTAGATTTAGATTTTTGCGGCCAAGGGGGTGCGTTAGCTACGCATGCTTTTTTCTGGCCGCACCTTTTAAATACCGCTGGTATTTAGAGTTCACAGAATGGCAGGGTTTTCAGTGCGTTAGGCTCCAAAAAGGGAGCGTAGAGCATAATTTAACGCCACTGCAACTCTAGATACCAGCGGTGCTTACGGACGCGGCCAGCCTCAAAAACGTGCTCGTGCACGATTCCCCCATAGGAAACAATGGGGCTGTTTGAGCTGAAAAAAAACCTAACACCTGCAAAAAAGCCGCGTTCAGCTCCTAACGCAGCCCCATTGTTGCCTATGGGGAAACACTTCCTAAGTCTGAACCTAACACCCTAACATGTACCCCGAGTCTAAACACCCCTAACCTTACACTTATTAACCCCTATTCTGCCGCCCCCGCTATCGCTGACACCTGCATATTTTTTTTAACCCCTAATCTGCCGCTCCGTAAACCGCCGCTACTTACATTATCCCTATGTACCCCTAATCTGCTGCCCCTAACACCGCCGACCCCTATATTATATTTATTAACCCCTAATCTGCCGCCCCCAACGTCGCCTCCACCTAACTACACTTATTAACCCCTAATCTGCCGACCGGACCTGAGCGCTACTATAATAAATGTATTAACCCCTAATCCGCCTCACTCCCGCCTCAATAACCCTATAATAAATAGTATTAACCCCTAATCTGCCGATCTGAGCTCACAGCTACTCTAATAAATTTTTTAACCCCTAAAGCTAATTCTAACCCTAACCCTAACACCCCCCTAAGTTAAATATAATTTTATTCTAACAAAATAAATTAACTCTTATTAAATAACTTATTCCTATTTAAAGCTAAATACTTACCTGTAAAATAAACCCTAATATAGATACAATATAAATTATAATTACATTGTAGCTATTTTAGAATTAATATTTATTTTACAGGCAACTTTGCAATTATTTTAACCAGGTACAATAGCTATTAAATAGTTAATAACTATTTAATAGTTACCTAGTTAAAATAATTACAAAATTACCTGTAAAATAAATCCTAACCTAACTTACAATTAAACCTAACACTACACTATCAATAAATTAATTAAATAAAATACCTACAATTATCTACAATTAAACCTAACACTACACTATCAATAAATTAATTAAATACAATTCCTACAAATAAATACAATTAAATAAACTAACTAAAGTACAAAAAATAAAAAAGAACTAAGTTACAAAAAATAAAAAAATATTTACAAACATTAGAAAAAATTACAACAATTTTAAACGAATTACACCTACTCTAAGCCCCCTAATAAAATAACAAAGACCCCCAAAATAAAAAAAAATGCCCTACCCTATTCTAAATTACAAAAGTTCAAAGCTCTTTTACCTTACCAGCCCTTAAAAGGGCCCTTTGCGGGGCATGCCCCAAGAAATTCAGCTCTTTTGCCTGTAAAAAAACACATACAATACCCCCCCCCCAACATTACAACCCAACACCCACATACCCCTAATCTAACCCAAACCCCCCTTAAATAAACCTAACACTAAGCCTCTGAAGATCTTCCTACCTTATCTTCACCTCACAGGGTATCACCGATCGGTCCTGGCTCCAAAATCTTCATCCAACCCAAGCGGGGGCTGGCGATCCATAATCCTGCGGCTGAAGAGGTCCAGAAGAGGCTCCAAAGTCTTAATCCTATCCGGGAAGAAGAGGCGATCCAGACCGGCAACCATCTTGATCCAAGCGGCATCTTCTATCTTCATCCGATGAGGAACGGCTCCATCGTGAAGACCTCCAGCGCGGATCAATCTTCTTCTGACGACGTCCAACTGAAGAATGACGGTTCCTTTAAGGGACGTCATCCAAGATGGCGTCCCTCGAATTCCGATTGGCTGATAGGATTCTATCAGCCAATCGGAATTAAGGTAGGAAAATTCTGATTGGCTGATGGAATCAGCCAATCAGAATCAAGTTCAATCCGATTGGCTGATCCGATCAGCCAATCAGATTGAGCTCGCATTCTATTGGCTGTTCCGATCAGCCAATAGAATGCGAGCTCAATCTGATTGGCTGATCGGATCAGCCAATCGGATTGAACTTGATTCTGATTGGCTGATTCCATCAGCCAATCAGAATTTTCCTACCTTAATTCCGATTGGCTGATAGAATCCTATCAGCCAATTGGAATTCGAGGGACGCCATCTTGGATGACGTCCCTTAAAGGAACCGTCATTCTTCAGTTGGACGTCGTCGGAAGAAGATTGATCCGCGCTGGAGGTCTTCACGATGGGAGCCGTTCCTCATCGGATGAAGATAGATTATGCCGCTTGGATCAAGATGGTTGCCGGTCTGGATCGCCTCTTCTTCCCGGATAGGATGAAGACTTTGGAGCCTCTTCTGGACCTCTTCAGCCGCAGGATTTTGGATCGCCAGCCCCCGCTTGGGTTGGATGAAGATTTTGGAGCCACGACCGATCGGTGATACCCGGTGAGGTGAAGATAAGGTAGGAAGATCTTCAGGGGCTTAGTGTTAGGTTTATTTAAGGGGGGTTTGGGTTAGATTAGGGGTATGTGGGTGGTTGGTTGTAATGTTGGGGGGGGGGTATTGTATGTGTTTTTTTACAGGCAAAAGAGCTGAATTTCTTGGGGCATGCCCCGCAAAGGGCCCTTTTAAGGGCTGGTAAGGTAAAAGAGCTTTGAACTTTTGTAATTTAGAATAGGGTAGGGCATTTTTTTATTTTGGGGGTCTTTGTTATTTTATTAGGGGGCTTAGAGTAGGTGTAATTAGTTTAAAATTGTTGTAATATTTTTCTAATGTTTGTAAATATTTTTTTATTTTTTGTAACTTAGTTCTTTTTTATTTTTTGTACTTTAGTTAGTTTATTTAATTGTAGTTATTTGTAGGTATTGTATTTAATTAATGTATTGATAGTGTAGTGTTAGGTTTAATTGTAGGTAATTGTAGGTATTTTATTTAATTTATTTATTGATAGTGTAGTGTTAGGTTTAATTGTAACTTAGGTTAGGATTTATTTTACAGGTAATTTTGTAATTATTTTAACTATTTTAGCTTTTAAATAGTTATTAACTATTTAATAGCTATTGTACCTGGTTAAAATAAATACAAAGTTACCTGTAAAATAAATATAAATCCTAAAATAGCTATAATATAATTATTATTTATATTGTAGCTATATTAGGGTTTATTTTACAGGTAAGTATTTAGCTTTAAATAGGAATAATTTATTTAATAAGAGTTAATTTATTTCGTTAGATTTAAATTATATTTAACTTAGGGGGGTGTTAGGGTTAGACTTAGCTTTAGGGGTTAATCCATTTATTACAGTAGCGGCGAGATTCGGTCGGCAGATTAGGGGTTAATAATTGAAGTTAGGTGTCGGCGATGTTAGGGAGGGCAGATTAGGGGTTAATACTATTTATTATAGGGTTATTGAGGCGGGAGTGAGGCGGATTAGGGGTTAATAACTTTATTATAGTAGCGGTGCGGTCCGCTTGGCAGATTAGGGGTTAATAAGTGTAGGCAGGTGGAGGTGACGTTGAGGGGGGCAGATTAGGGGTTAATAAATATAATATAGGGGTCGGCGGTGTTAGGGGCAGCAGATTAGGGGTACATAAGTATAACGTAGGTGGCGGTCGGCAGATTAGGGGTTAAAAAAATGTAATAGAGTGGCGGCGATGTGGGGGGACCTCGGTTTAGGGGTGTATAGGTAGTTTATGGGTGTTAGTGTACTTTAGAGCACAGTAGTTAAGAGCTTTATAAACCGGCGTTAGCCCAGAAAGCTCTTAACTACTGACTTTTTTCTGCGGCTGGAGTTTTGTCGTTAGATTTCTAACGCTCACTTCAGCCACGACTCTAAATACCGGAGTTAGAAAGATCCCATTGAAAAGATAGGATACGCAATTGACGTAAGGGGATCTGCGGTATGGAAAAGTCGCGGCTGGAAAGTGAGCGTTAGACCCTTTCCTGACTGACTCCAAATACCGGCGGTAGCCTAAAACCAGCGTTAGGAGCCTCTAACGCTGGTTTTCACGGCTACCGCCAAACTCTAAATCTAGGCCTAAGAATTTAGTTAGGGGTGTTAGGGTTAGATAGAGTTAATATAGTTAATATAAATACTATAGTAACTATATTAACCCTAATATAATTAGGGTTAATATAGTTAATATATATAATATAATAATTATATTAACTATATTAACCCTAATATAATTAGGGTTAATATAGCTGGCGGCGGTGTAGGGGGATTAGATTAGGGGTTAATGTATTTAGCTGGCGGCGGTGTAGGGGGATTAGATTAGGGGTTAATACATTTATTATAGCTGGCGGCGGTGTAGGGGGATTTAGATTAGATGCAAAAGAGCTGTTTACTTTGTGACAAAGCCCCGCCAAAAGCCCTTTTAAGGGCTGGTAAAAGAGCAGTTTTCTTTGGGGCATGCCCCGCAAAAAGTCCTTTTAAGGGCTGGCAAAAGAGCAGTTTACTTTGGGGTAATGCCACGCAAAAAGCCCTTTTCAGGGCTATTTGTAGGGTTAGACTTAGGTTTAGTGGTAGGGATAGTTTAGTATTTTAGGGGTTAAATAATTTAATATAGATGGCGGCGGGGTAGGGGGATTAAATTAGGGGTTAATAATTTTAAAATAGATGGCGGCGGTGTTAGGGGCTCACTTTAGGGTGTTATAGATTTAATATAGCTGGCGGCGGGGTACGGGAGTGGCGGTTTAGGGGTTAATAACTTTATTAGGTTGCGTCGGGCTACGGGAGCGGCGGTTTAGGGGTTAATAACTTTATTAGGTTGCGGCGGGCTACGGGAGCGGCGGTTTAGGGGTTAATAAGTTTTTTTGTTGTTAGGCTAGTGAGGGGGGATAGCGGATAGAGGGTTAGACGTGTCGGGCTATGTTTAGGAGGCGTGTTAGACAGTGCGGGTAATTTAGACTTTAGTCAGGTTTTGTAGGCGCCGGCAGTTTCTAACGTGGCGCAAGTTACTGGCGACTCCAAAAATCTGTACTTACGCAGATTTCTGGACATCGCTACTTTGTCAGACTTGCGCCACTTTAGCAACTGACGGCGCCGCATATTGGATAGCTCGAGTTGCAAGCTGAAACTGCGGGCGACGCGGGTTCCCTCGCTTGCGCCGCAAACTACGCCGTTTATCGGATCGCGCCCCATATGTTTACTAATCTGATAGAACACCGTGGGCTAGCTTTTTAGTCTGCCGACTAAAGCCCAGATTGGCTCTTCCAAATAAGAAAATTATGGGTGCAGTTTGGCTGTTAATAAATTATTGCAGTAAAAAGCATGTTAATATGTTTTAAAAACATTAAGAATTTGCTGATATACTGTTCTATAGCAAAGGTGTTTAATGTCCCTTTAAGACTTCTCATTATAAGATCTAGTTTCAAATTAAAATATAACAAAATAGAATCTTAAATAATTTATTAAAATTAATAAATGCACCAGAAGGTATCAAATTTATGGGGTATTGCATTCCTTCATTCTCATTCAGATCTCAATACTGATCTATGCTTCACATTAACAGATATCGCTGTTTATTGATCATGTAGTTGTTAACTAGTTAGTGATTAAGTTCTTAATTCTGTGTTAATTCTTGTTTTTTTATTGTAAAATGGGAGACATGACCATTTATTTCTCCTTCATTATCATTCACGGAGCGGACTTTTGCCCAAATGATCTATTGGTGTGTTCAGGACTTTGCATGGACATTGCATCAAATTCCAGTTGGATCAAGACCTGGACTCACCCTCATTAAAAACAGAATTTATGTTTACCTGATAAATTGCTTTCTCCAACGGTGTGTCCGGTCCACGGCGTCATCCTTACTTGTGGGATATTCTCTTCCCCAACAGGAAATGGCAAAGAGCCCAGCAAAGCTGGTCACATGATCCCTCCTAGGCTCCGCCTTCCCCAGTCATTCGACCGACGTAAAGGAGGAATATTTGCATAGGAGAAATCATATGATACCGTGGTGACTGTAGTTAGAGAAAATAAATCATCAGACCTGATTAAAAAACCAGGGCGGGCCGTGGACCGGACACACCGTTGGAGAAAGCAATTTATCAGGTAAACATAAATTCTGTTTTCTCCAACATAGGTGTGTCCGGTCCACGGCGTCATCCTTACTTGTGGGAACCAATACCAAAGCTTTAGGACACGGATGATGGGAGGGAGCAAATCAGGTCACCTAGATGGAAGGCACCACGGCTTGCAAAACCTTTCTCCCAAAAATAGCCCCAGAAGAAGCAAAAGTATCAAATTTGTAAAATTTAGTAAAAGTGTGCAGTGAAGACCAAGTCGCTGCCTTACATATCTGATCAACAGAAGCCTCGTTCTTGAAGGCCCATGTGGAAGCCACGGCCCTAGTGGAATGAGCTGTGATTCTTTCAGGAGCCTGTCGTCCGGCAGTCTCATAAGCCAATCTGATGATGCTTTTAAGCCAAAAAGAGAGAGAGGTAGAAGTTGCTTTTTGACCTCTCCTTTTACCAGAATAAACAACAAACAAGGAAGATGTTTGTCTGAAATCCTTTGTAGCATCTAAATAGAATTTTAGAGCACGAACTACATCCAAATTGTGCAACAAACGTTCCTTCTTTGAAACTGGATTCGGACACAAAGAAGGCACGACTATCTCCTGGTTAATATTTTTGTTAGAAACAACTTTCGGAAGAAAACCAGGTTTAGTACGCAAAACCACCTTATCTGCATGGAACACCAGATAAGGAGGAGAACACTGCAGAGCAGATAACTCTGAAACTCTTCTAGCAGAAGAAATTGCAACCAAAAACAAAACTTTCCAAGATAATAACTTGATATCAACGGAATGTAGGGGTTCAAACGGAACCCCCTGAAGAACTGAAAGAACTAAATTAAGACTCCAAGGAGGAGTCAAAGGTTTGTAAACAGGCTTGATTCTAACCAGAGCCTGAACAAAAGCTTGAACATCTGGCACAGCCGCCAGCTTTTTGTGAAGTAAAACAGATAAAGCAGAAATCTGTCCCTTCAAAGAACTTGCAGATAATCCTTTCTCCAAACCTTCTTGAAGAAAGGATAGAATCTTAGGAATTTTTATCTTGTTCCATGGGAATCCTTTAGATTCACACCAACAGATATATTTTTTCCATATTTTATGGTAGATTTTTCTAGTTACAGGCTTTCTGGCCTGAACAAGAGTATCAATGACAGAATCTGAGAACCCTCGCTTTGATAAAATCAAGCGTTCAATCTCCAAGCAGTCAGTTGGAGTGAGGCCAGATTCGGATGTTCGAACGGACCTTGAACAAGAAGGTCCTGTCTCAAAGGTAGCCTCCATGGTGGAGCCGATGACATATTCACCAGATCTGCATACCAAGTCCTGCGTGGCCACGCAGGAGCTATCAAGATCACCGATACCCTCTCCTGTTTGATCCTGGCTACCAGCCTGGGAATGAGAGGAAACGGTGGGAACACATAAGCTAGGTTGAAGCTCCAAGGTGCTACTAGTGCATCCACTAGAGTCGCCTTGGGATCCCTGGATCTGGACCCGTAGCAAGGAACCTTGAAGTTCTGACGAGACGCCATCAGATCCATGTCTGGAATGCCCCACAATTGAATTATTTGGGCAAAGATTTCCGGATGGAGTTCCCACTCCCCCGGATGAAATGTCTGACGACTCAGAAAATCCGCTTCCCAATTTTCCACTCCTGGGATGTGGATTGCAGACAAGTGGCAGGAGTGAGTCTCCGCCCATTGAATTATTTTGGTCACTTCTTCCATCGCCAGGGAACTCCTTGTTCCCCCCTGATGGTTGATATACGCAACAGTCGTCATGTTGTCTGATTGAAACCGTATGAATTTGGCCTTTGCTAGCTGAGGCCAAGCCTTGAGAGCATTGAATATCGCTCTCAGTTCCAGAATATTTATCGGGAGAAGAGATTCTTCCCGAGACCAAAGACCCTGAGCTTTCAGGGGTTCCCAGACCGCGCCCCAGCCCACCAGACTGGCGTCGGTCGTGACAATGACCCACTCTGGTCTGCGGAAGCTCATCCCTTGTGACAGGTTGTCCAGGGTCAGCCACCAACGGAGTGAATCTCTGGTCCTCTGATCTACTTGTATCGTCGGAGACAAGTCTGTATAATCCCCATTCCACTGACTGAGCATGCACAGTTGTAATGGTCTTAGATGAATTCGCGCAAAAGGAACTATGTCCATTGCCGCGACCATCAAACCTATTACTTCCATGCACTGCGCTATGGAAGGAAGAAGAACAGAATGAAGTACTTGACAAGCGCTTAGAAGTTTTGATTTTCTGGCCTCTGTCAGAAAAATCCTCATTTCTAAGGAGTCTATTATTGTTCCCAAGAAGGGAACTCTTGTTGACGGAGATAGAGAACTTTTTTCTACGTTCACTTTCCACCCGTGAGATCTGAGAAAGGCCAGGACAATGTCCGTATGAGCCTTTGCTTGAGGTAGAGACGACGCTTGAATCAGTATGTCGTCCAAGTAAGGTACTACTGCAATGCCCCTTGGTCTTAGCACCGCTAGAAGGGACCCTAGTACCTTTGTGAAAATTCTTGGAGCAGTGGCTAATCCAAATGGAAGTGCCACAAACTGGTAATGCTTGTCCAGAAAGGCGAACCTTAGGAACCGATGATGTTCCTTGTGGATAGGAATATGTAGATACGCATCCTTTAAATCCACCGTGGTCATGAATTGACCTTCCTGGATGGTAGGAAGAATTGTCCGAATGGTTTCCATTTTGAACGATGGAACCTTGAGAAATTTGTTTAGGATCTTGAGATCTAAGATTGGTCTGAATGTTCCCTCTTTTTTGGGAACTATGAACAGATTGGAGTAGAATCCCATCCCTTGTTCTCCTAATGGAACAGGATGAATCACTCCCATTTTTAACAGGTCTTCTACACAATGTAAGAATGCCTGTCTTTTTATGTGGTCTGAAGACAATTGAGACCTGTGGAACCTCCCCCTTGGGGGTAGCTCCTTGAATTCCAGAAGATAACCTTGGGAGACTATTTCTAGCGCCCAAGGATCCAGAACATCTCTTGCCCAAGCCTGAGCGAAGAGAGAAAGTCTGCCCCCCACCAGATCCGGTCCCGGATCGGGGGCCAACATCTCATGCTGTCTTGGTAGCAGTGGCAGGTTTCTTGGCCTGCTTACCTTTGTTCCAGCCTTGCATTGGCCTCCAGGCTGGCTTGGTTTGAGAAGTATTACCTTCTTGCTTAGAGGATGTAGAACTTGGGGCTGGTCCGTTTCTGCGAAAGGGACGAAAATTTGGTTTATTTTTAGCCTTGAAAGACCTATCCTGAGGAAGGGCGTGGCCCTTACCCCCAGTAATATCTGAAATAATCTCTTTCAAGTCAGGGCCAAACAGCGTTTTCCCCTTGAAAGGTATGTTAAGCAATTTGTTCTTGGAAGACGCATCCGCTGACCAAGATTTTAGCCAAAGCGCTCTGCGCGCCACAATAGCAAACCCCGAATTTTTCGCCGCTAATCTAGCCAATTGCAAAGTGGCGTCTAAAGTAAAAGAATTAGCCAATTTAAGAGCATGAATTCTGTCCATAATCTCCTCATAAGAAGAATCTTTATTGAGCGACTTTTCTAGTTCATCGAACCAGAAACACGCTGCTGTAGTGACAGGAACAATGCATGAAATTGGTTGTAGAAGGTAACCTTGCTGAACAAACATCTTTTTAAGCAAACCCTCTAATTTTTTATCCATAGGATCTTTGAAAGCACAACTATCTTCTATAGGGATAGTAGTGCGTTTGTTTAGAGTAGAAACCGCCCCCTCGACCTTGGGGACTGTCTGCCATAAGTCCTTTCTGGGGTCGACCATAGGAAACAATTTCTTAAATATAGGGGGAGGGACAAAAGGTATGCCGGGCCTTTCCCATTCTTTGTTTACAATGTCCGCCACCCGCTTGGGTATAGGAAAAGCTTCGGGGGGCCCCGGGACCTCTAGGAACTTGTCCATCTTACATAATTTCTCTGGAATTACCAAATTGTCACAATCATCCAGAGTAGATAACACCTCCTTAAGCAGAGCGCGGAGATGTTCCAATTTAAATTTGAATGTAATCACATCAGGTTCAGCTTGTTGAGAAATTTTCCCTGAATCTGAAATTTCTCCCTCAGACAAAACCTCCCTGGCCCCCTCAGACTGGTGTAGGGGCATTTCAGAACCATTATCATCAGCGTCCTCATGCTCTTCGGTATTTTCTAAAACAGAGCAGTCGCGCTTTCGCTGATAAGTGGGCATTTTGGCTAAAATGTTTTTGATAGAATTATCCATTACAGCCGTTAATTGTTGCATAGTAAGGAGTATTGGCGCACTAGATGTACTAGGGGCCTCCTGTGTGGGCAAGACTGGCGTAGACGAAGGAGGGGATGATGCAGTACCATGCTTACTCCCCTCACTTGAGGAATCATCTTGGGCATCATTTTCTCTAAATTTTGTGTCACATACATCACATCTATTTAAATGAGAAGGAACCTTGGCTTCCTCACATACAGAACATAGTCTATCTGATAGTTCAGACATGTTAAACAGGCAAAAACTTGATAACAAAGTACAAAAAACGTTTTAAAATAAAACCGTTACTGTCACTTTAAATTTTAAACTGAACACACTTTATTACTGAAAATGTGAAAAAGTATGAAGGAATTGTTCAAAATTCACCAAAATTTCACCACAGTGTCTTAAAGCCTTAAAAGTATTGCACACCAAATTTGAAAGCTTTAACTCTTAAAATAACGGAACCGGAGCCGTTTTTATATTTAACCCCTATACAGTCCCTGGTATCTGCTTTGCTGAGACCCAACCAAGCCCAGAGGGGAATACGATACCAAATGACGCCTTCAGTAAGATTTTTCTATGTATCTGAGCTCCTCACACATGCATCTGCATGCCTTGCTTCCCAAAAACAACTGCGCAATAGAGGCGCGAAAATGAGGCTCTGCCTATGATTAGAGAAGGCCCCCCAGTGAAAAAGGTGTCCAATACAGTGCCTGCCGGTTATTTAACATAATTCCCAAGAATAAAATAACTCCTCAAAGCTATAAACTATTAAAAATGCTTATAAATCAATCGTTTTAGCCCAGAAAAATGTCTACCAGTCTTTAAGCCCTTGTGAAGCCCTTTATTCTTATTTAATAAAAATGGCTTACCGGATCCCATAGGGAAAATGACAGCTTCCAGCATTACCAAGTCTTGTTAGAAATGTGTCATACCTCAAGCAGCAAAAGTCTGCTCACTGTTTCCCCCAACTGAAGTTAATTCCTCTCAACAGTCCTGTGTGGAAACAGCCATCGATTTTAGTAACGGTTGCTAAAATCATTTTCCTCTTACAACAGAAATCTTCATCTCTTTTCTGTTTCAGAGTAAATAGTACATACCAGCACTATTTTAAAATAACAAACTCTTGATTGAAGAATAAAAACTACATTTAAACACCAAAAAACTCTAAGCCATCTCCGTGGAGATGTTGCCTGTACAACGGCAAAGAGAATGACTGGGGAAGGCGGAGCCTAGGAGGGATCATGTGACCAGCTTTGCTGGGCTCTTTGCCATTTCCTGTTGGGGAAGAGAATATCCCACAAGTAAGGATGACGCCGTGGACCGGACACACCTATGTTGGAGAAATGAACTTTGTTTGCTTTGTAATATTTCTAAAACTACATTGTATTTATGGTAATTAAGTAGTTTGGTTATATTTATTAATGTCTCCAATAAAAAGGATTTAAAAATAAGATACATGATCTATCTAAATCATGACAGTTTAATTTTGACTTTAATCAATCACTATTGACATGCGTTGTCCCAGATGACTGGAAAATATATAATGTAATACATATCTATAAAAAGGGCTGTAGGAAAGACTCTGGTAACTACAGACCGGTCAGCTTAATTGCAAAAGTAGGGAAATAAACGAAAACTTTTAAAAGAAATAATTATTAATTATAAAGACAAAACTAATTATAAGATAAGGCTAATCTAAATGACTTGACAATGTAACCAAACAGAAAGACTAGGGTGGAGCTTTAGATGTAGCTAATCAGCAAAGCATTTGACACTGCCTTACACAACAAACTAATAAATAAATTGTATTGCCTTGATTTAGATTCAAAAATTGTGAAGTAGGTAGAATGCTGGTTCAAGGATAGAAACAGATTGTCTTAAAAATTGGAGTGTCTTCAACAGTGTTTTCAGTGGTGTTCCTCAAGGGTCAGTTCTGGGGCCTGTCTTGTTTAACATATTTATCAGTGATATCCACAGAGGGCTACAGGGGAAGGTCTGTTTGCAGACAATAGAAACATTTGAAATAAACTGGATGTTCCAGTGGTGGTCGTGGGGGGGTGGATGAAATGAGGTTACTGTATATAAAAAATGGAGGATTGAACAAATGAATAAGATCTAAAGTTCAACATCACAAAGTATAAAAACAGAATTTATGTTTACCTGATAAATTACTTTCTCCAACGGTGTGTCCGGTCCACGGCGTCATCCTTACTTGTGGGATATTCTCCTCCCCAACAGGAAATGGCAAAGAGCCCAGCAAAGCTGGTCACATGATCCCTCCTAGGCTCCGCCTTCCCCAGTCATTCGACCGACGTAAAGGAGGAATATTTGCATAGGAGAAATCATATGATACCGTGGTGACTGTAGTTAAAGAAAATAAATTATCAGACCTGATTAAAAAACCAGGGCGGGCCGTGGACCGGACACACCGTTGGAGAAAGTAATTTATCAGGTAAACATAAATTCTGTTTTCTCCAACATAGGTGTGTCCGGTCCACGGCGTCATCCTTACTTGTGGGAACCAATACCAAAGCTTTAGGACACGGATGAAGGGAGGGAGCAAATCAGGTCACCTAGATGGAAGGCACCACGGCTTGCAAAACCTTTCTCCCAAAAATAGCCTCAGAAGAAGCAAAAGTATCAAATTTGTAAAATTTAGTAAAAGTGTGCAGTGAAGACCAAGTCGCTGCCTTACATATCTGATCAACAGAAGCCTCGTTCTTGAAGGCCCATGTGGAAGCCACAGCCCTAGTGGAATGAGCTGTGATTCTTTCAGGAGGCTGCCGTCCGGCAGTCTCGTAAGCCAATCTGATGATGCTTTTAAGCCAAAAAGAGAGAGAGGTAGAAGTTGCTTTTTGACCTCTCCTTTTACCAGAATAAACAACAAACAAGGAAGATGTTTGTCTAAAATCCTTTGTAGCATCTAAATAGAATTTTAGAGCACGCACTACATCCAAATTGTGCAACAAACGTTCCTTCTTTGAAACTGGATTCGGACACAAAGAAGGCACGACTATCTCCTGGTTAATGTTTTTGTTAGAAACAACTTTCGGAAGAAAACCAGGTTTAGTACGCAAAACCACCTTATCTGCATGGAACACCAGATAAGGAGGAGAACACTGCAGAGCAGATAATTCTGAAACTCTTCTAGCAGAAGAAATTGCAACCAAAAACAAAACTTTCCAAGATAATAACTTAATATCAACGGAATGTAAGGGTTCAAACGGAACCCCCTGAAGAACTGAAAGAACTAAATTGAGACTCCAAGGAGGAGTCAAAGGTTTGTAAACAGGCTTGATTCTAACCAGAGCCTGAACAAAGGCTTGAACATCTGGCACAGCTGCCAGCTTTTTGTGAAGTAACACAGACAAGGCAGAAATCTGTCCCTTCAAAGAACTTGCAGATAATCCTTTCTCCAAACCTTCTTGAAGAAAGGATAGAATCTTAGGAATTTTTATCTTGTCCCAAGGGAATCCTTTAGATTCACACCAACAGATATATTTTTTCCATATTTTGTGGTAGATTTTTCTAGTTACAGGCTTTCTGGCCTGAACAAGAGTATCAATGACAGAATCTGAGAACCCTCGCTTTGATAAGATCAAGCGTTCAATCTCCAAGCAGTCAGTTGGAGTGAGACCAGATTCGGATGTTCGAACGGACCTTGAACAAGAAGGTCTCGTCTCAAAGGTAGCTTCCATGGTGGAGCCGATGACATATTTACCAGGTCTGCATACCAAGTCCTGCGTGGCCACGCAGGAGCTATCAAGATCACCGATGCCCTCTCCTGATTGATCCTGGCTACCAGCCTGGGGATGAGAGGAAACGGCGGGAATACATAAGCTAGTTTGAAGGTCCAAGGTGCTACTAGTGCATCTACTAGAGTAGCCTTGGGATCCCTGGATCTGGACCCGTAGCAAGGAACCTTGAAGTTCTGACGAGAGGCCATCAGATCCATGTCTGGAATGCCCCACAATTGAGTAATTTGGGCAAAGATTTCCGGATGGAGTTCCCACTCCCCCGGATGAAATGTCTGACGACTCAGAAAATCCGCTTCCCAATTTTCCACTCCTGGGATGTGGATTGCAGACAAGTGGCAGGAGTGAGTCTCCGCCCATTGAATGATTTTGGTCACTTCTTCCATCGCCAGGGAACTCCTTGTTCCCCCCTGATGGTTGATGTACGCAACAGTCGTCATGTTGTCTGATTGAAACCGTATGAACTTGGCCTTTGCAAGCTGAGGCCAAGCCTTGAGAGCATTGAATATCGCTC
Organism: Bombina bombina; assembly: GCF_027579735.1. NCBI lineage: Eukaryota > Metazoa > Chordata > Amphibia > Anura > Bombinatoridae > Bombina > Bombina bombina. The sequence goes on from NC_069500.1 coordinate 838,166,907, forward strand.
TCAGTTCCAGAATATTTATCGGGAGAAGAGATTCTTCCCGAGACCAAAGACCCTGAGCTTTCAGGGGTCCCCAGACCGCGCCCCAGCCCACCAGACTGGCGTCGGTCGTGACAATGACCCACTCTGGTCTGCGGAAGCTCATCCCCTGTGACAGGTTGTCCAGGGACAGCCACCAACGGAGTGAATCTCTGGTCCTCTGATCTACTTGTATCGTCGGAGACAAGTCTGTATAGTCCCCATTCCACTGACTGAGCATGCACAGTTGTAATGGTCTTAGATGAATTCGCGCAAAAGGAACTATGTCCATTGCCGCTACCATCAAACCTATTACTTCCATGCACTGCGCTATGGAAGGAAGAGGAACAGAATGAAGTATTTGACAAGAGTTTAGAAGTTTTGATTTTCTGGCCTCTGTCAGAAAAATCCTCATTTCTAAGGAGTCTATTATTGTTCCCAAGAAGGGAACCCTTGTTGACGGAGATAGAGAACTTTTTTCTACGTTCACTTTCCACCCGTGAGATCTGAGAAAGGCCAGGACAATGTCCGTGTGAGCCTTTGCTTGTGGAAGGGACGACGCTTGAATCAGTATGTCGTCCAAGTAAGGTACTACTGCAATGCCCCTTGGTCTTAACACCGCTAGAAGGGACCCTAGTACCTTTGTGAAAATTCTTGGAGCAGTGGCTAATCCGAACGGAAGTGCCACAAACTGGTAATGCTTGTCCAGAAATGCGAACCTTAGGAACCGATGATGTTCCTTGTGGATAGGAATATGTAGATACGCATCCTTTAAATCCACCGTGGTCATGAATTGACCTTCCTGGATGGAAGGAAGAATTGTTCGAATGGTTTCCATTTTGAACGATGGAACCTTGAGAAACTTGTTTAGGATCTTGAGATCTAAGATTGGTCTGAATGTTCCCTCTTTTTTGGGAACTACGAACAGATTGGAGTAGAACCCCATCCCTTGTTCTCCTAAAGGAACAGGATGAATCACTCCCATTTTTAACAGGTCTTCTACACAATGTAAGAATGCCTGTTTTTTTATGTGGTCTGAAGACAATTGAGACCTGTGGAACCTCCCCCTTGGGGGAAGCCCCTTGAATTCCAGAAGATAACCTTGGGAGACTATTTCTAGCGCCCAAGGATCCAGAACATCTCTTGCCCAAGCCTGAGCGAATAGAGAGAGTCTGCCCCCCACCAGATCCGGTCCCGGATCGGGGGCCAACATCTCATGCTGTCTTGGTAGCAGTGGCAGGTTTCTTGGCCTGCTTACCTTTGTTCCAGCCTTGCATTGGCCTCCAGGCTGGCTTGGCTTGAGAAGTATTACCCTCTTGCTTAGAGGACGTAGCACTTGGGGCTGGTCCGTTTCTGCGAAAGGGACGAAAATTAGGTTTATTTTTGGCCTTGAAAGACCTATCCTGAGGAAGGGCGTGGCCCTTGCCCCCAGTGATATCAGAAATAATCTCTTTCAAGTCAGGGCCAAACAGCGTTTTCCCCTTGAAAGGAATGTTAAGCAATTTGTTCTTGGAAGACGCATCCGCTGACCAAGATTTTAGCCAAAGCGCTCTGCGCGCCACAATAGCAAACCCAGAATTTTTCGCCGCTAATCTAGCCAATTGCAAAGTGGCGTCTAGGGTGAAAGAGTTAGCCAATTTGAGAGCATGAATTCTGTCCAAAATCTCCTCATAAGGAGAATCTTTATTGAGCGCCTTTTCTAGTTCATCGAACCAGAAACACGCTGCTGTAGTGACAGGAACAATGCATGAAATTGGTTGTAGAAGGTAACCTTGCTGAACAAACATCCTTTTAAGCAAACCCTCTAATTTTTTATCCATAGGATCTTTGAAAGCACAACTATCTTCTATGGGTATAGTGGTGCGTTTGTTTAGAGTAGAAACCGCCCCCTCGACCTTGGGGACTGTCTGCCATAAGTCCTTTCTGGGGTCGACCATAGGAAACAATTTCTTAAATATAGGGGGAGGGACGAAAGGTATGCCGGGCCTTTCCCATTCTTTATTTACAATGTCCGCCACCCGCTTGGGTATAGGAAAAGCTTCGGGGGGCCCCGGGACCTCTAGGAACTTGTCCATTTTACATAATTTCTCTGGAATGACCAAATTCTCACAATCATCCAGAGTAGATAACACCTCCTTAAGCAGGGCGCGGAGATGTTCCAATTTAAATTTAAATGTAATCACATCAGGTTCAGCTTGTTGAGAAATTTTCCCTGAATCTGAAATTTCTCCCTCAGACAAAACCTCCCTGGCCCCCTCAGACTGGTGTAGGGGCACTTCAGAACCAATATCATCAGCGTCCTCATGCTCTTCAGTATTTTCTAAAACAGAGCAGTCGCGCTTTCGCTGATAAGTGGGCATTTTGGCTAAAATGTTTTTGATAGAATTATCCATTACAGCCGTTAATTGTTGCATAGTAAGGAGTATTGGCGCACTAGATGTACTAGGGGCCTCCTGTGTGGGCAAGACTGGTGTAGACGAAGGAGGGGATGATGCAGTACCATGCTTACTCCCCTCACTTGAGGAATCATCTTGGGCATCATTTTCTCTAAATTTTGTGTCACATAAATCACATCTATTTAAATGAGAAGGAACCTTGGCTTCCCCACATACAGAACACAGTCTATCTGGTAGTTCAGACATGTTAAACAGGCATAAACTTGATAACAAAGTACAAAAAACGTTTTAAAATAAAACCGTTACTGTCACTTTAAATTTTAAACTGAACACACTTTATTACTGCAAATGTGAAAAAGTATGAAGGAATTGTTCAAAATTCACCAAAATTTCACCACAGTGTCTTAAAGCCTTAAAAGTATTGCACACCAAATTTGAAAGCTTTAACCCTTAAAATAACGGAACCGGAGCCGTTTTTATATTTAACCCCTTTACAGTCCCTGGTATCTGCTTTGCTGAGACCCAACCAAGCCCAAAGGGGAATACGATACCAAATGACGCCTTCAGAAAGTCTTTTCTATGTATCAGAGCTCCTCACACATGCATCTGCATGTCATGCTTCCTAAAAACAAGTGCGCAATAGAGGTGCGAAAATGAGGCTCTGCCTATGATTAGGGAAAGCCCCTAGAGAATAAGGTGTCCAATACAGTGCCTGCCGGTTATTTTACATAATTCCCAAGAATAAAATAATTCCTCAAAGCTATGAAGTATAAAATATGCTTATATATCAATCGTTTTAGCCCAGAAAATGTCTACAGTCTTAAAAGCCCTTGTGAAGCCCTTTTTTTCTTTATGTAATAAAAATGGCTTACCGGATCCCATAGGGAAAATGACAGCTTCCAGCATTACATCGTCTTGTTAGAAATGTGTCATACCTCAAGCAGCAAAAGTCTGCTCACTGTTTCCCCCAACTGAAGTTAATTCCTCTCAACAGTCCTGTGTGGAAACAGCCATCGATTTTAGTAACGGTTGCTAAAATCATTTTCCTCTTACAAACAGAAATCTTCATCTCTTTTCTGTTTCAGAGTAAATAGTACATACCAGCACTATTTTAAAATAACAAACTCTTGATTGAATAATAAAAACTACAGTTAAACACCAAAAAACTCTAAGCCATCTCCGTGGAGATGTTGCCTGTACAACGGCAAAGAGAATGACTGGGGAAGGCGGAGCCTAGGAGGGATCATGTGACCAGCTTTGCTGGGCTCTTTGCCATTTCCTGTTGGGGAGGAGAATATCCCACAAGTAAGGATGACGCCGTGGACCGGACACACCTATGTTGGAGAAATGATGCATTTAAAAAAAGAAAACCGAACTGCTAAAAAATACAGGCGCTAAGAGGAACGGGGCTTGGGAATTATTATTTTGGATGATTTAAAGTTTGTAAAACAATGTAGTATGGCAGCAAGTAAATCCTTTAGAATGTTGGCTGTATTTTTTTGGAAGAAATAGTAAGGTCAGGGTGGATAAAAATCAATGATTTTCTTAAACAAATTATTTAAAGGGACAGTATACACCATAATTGTTTTTGTTTTAAAAGATAGATAACGCCTTTACTACCCATCCCCCAGGTTTCCACAACCAACATTGTTATGTTACTTTATAACCTTTACACCTCTAAATGTCTGCCTGTTTCTAAGCCACTAAAGACAGCCTCTTATCACATGCTTTTATATTTGCTTTTCACAACAG